>NW_026781991.1:395000-417935 GCF_031769215.1 Ylistrum balloti
GTTCAGAAAGGGTGTGGCTACAGGAACACATACACAATGATGATTAATTTGTGAAATTTGCATGTACAGTATACCCCACACACAACCGAGCCCATGGCGAAACATACTCCCATGATCACTTTGCCAATAAGGGCCACAGTATTCATGCGGTCGTATTAGAAATATGTTGACAAAAATGACAAGTCTGTCCCTAAACTTGCCGTTTCTTCAATATATTTTCAATTATTCGCAATTGTAACATTCATATTATTCACGCTAAATGCTGTCATGAAAGCATCAACTAACTCTAAAATTATAATCATATTTGATATGTATTGATGTTTAAGAAACATTTACTACTACTACCTATGTGATTTTCATCAGTGAGCATGTACTATCAGTCACACAAGTGGAAGAATCTTTACGTATATCCCCCTAAGGTTGTCATGTTTTCTACTTCATTATGTTCTTTCTAACTATATTGCCAAATATGAACACATTTGAATGGTAAGGAAAAAGTCCTCTTACCACCATTACATTCAGTCTCACTTGGATATACAGTTTATTTCTATCAATACGTCACATATTTTCTAAAAGTTTGGTCCTATTATCATCATCATATCTTACAGTTATTATAAGAATAGCTCACTGAATCATAAGTTATAATCACATTTGATATGTATTGAAGTTTAAGAAAAAAATCGTCCTACCACCTATGTGATTATCATCAGTGAAGAAAAAGAAGCTTCAGTCACAGATAAGAGGAGGGAACTTTTTAAGTCTTTATCTATATCAGTAATGTTTTTATGTTTTCTCATTCATAATGTCATTTCAAATTATATGACCAAATGTGAACGAAGAAAAAAAATCCTTCCACAACCATTACACTGAATGTCACTTGGACATATAGTCTATTTCAATCTACATATGTCACATATTTTTCTAACGGTTTCATCCTATCATCATCATATCTTTTAGCTATCAGAATTGCATTATGAATCAGAATTAATCATCACATTTGATATGTATTGATGTTAAAGAAAATTTTCCTCCTACCACCTATGTGACTAATAGTACAGTTTGACTGAATCACCAAGGTGGTAGGAGGAATTGTTTTTAATTTGGTCCTATCATCATCATATCTTAGTTATCATTAGGATATGATTATGAATCAGAATTCATAACCACATTTGATATGTATTGATGTTCTAGAAAAAAAAATCCTTCTGCCAACAATGTGATTCCAATCAGTCAAAATATCCCATAAGTCACATATATGTTATGATGGAGTGTGATGATAGGACCAAAACGTATACAGAATATATGTTGACTAAATGCCCGAGTGACGTTTTTCATATTTGGTCATTTAGTTAAAAATTACATTATGTCCTCGAACCAGTGCAATATATATTTTTAAAATATCCGCTTAACGCCTTTGCGATGGCGAAAACTAGCCCTTAATCTGATTTCATTGCACACAGTTGGTTTCAAATAGAGATCTCATTAATCTCATAAGCATTATATAAATTGTTATGGTGTTTCTGATATATGACAAAAAAGAAAAACAAAGATAACAATTTTCATCGCAATATAAGAATGAAATTTCAACCAATCAGAAGCCTCCATTTAGCCGCCATTTTTAAAGATCTGTAAATAGACATTTATTTAGATGTCATCTCCAGCGTTCGAGTCAATCCTTTGATTGCAAAGTTTCGATCCTCCATGCAATATAAGGACGAAGGCACATCCGTCAAATGCTGACGATACTTTCATCTTCTGCACCCTACCGAAAGTTCTTTCCATTTCATAATAAACATTGGCCGTCTTGATGAATTGACATTAGATTGACACAGATGAAACGGCTCTTTCCAACATGTTACATAAATACCGTCAGACGGGTTAGAAAGTCTGTACAAACAAATACATACCAACTTGTATACTTCAGCTACCATCTTCCTTTTCTTGTTCTTTTATGTTTTATCAGTTTTATTAGCATTAATGCTTATGTGAAAACGTGGTCATAAACATTTAAAATCGTCTTTGCGGTATTATGTAGAACGTGGACTGTGTTTTGACCGGTAAATCCTTGAAATCAGAAAGACATCTAAACGCCGTTGCGATGGAATCAACTAACTCTAAACCTACAATCATTGGTCAGAATTGGTGTTAAATGGACAATTTATGTTCAACCGTAATTATGTGTCCGTATGCAAACTGTATAAACACTTCCTCAAAGTTATCTAATACCTTTCATTCTGAAATATTTAGCCACTTTAAAGTCGTGGCAATAAGATTCCCTATCACTTAACATGTAATAATTTATGTATTTTTTTTTTCGTTTTTTTTTTTTGTTAAATCATTTTAACACTATGATTCGGCCATTGCCAAAGTCTGAGTGGAGTGATAACAGCGAACATGAGAAGTTTTTAAATATGCGGTTCATTGCATTTTTATCCAGCCTCCTTGTATTATATATTTGGTGGAATGGAATGTATATAATTTAGGTGACTTTTGCATTTGTTATATGAACATGTTGTATTGAAATGAGTATACTGTCATCGTAATTGCAGAGTGACATGGACGAAAGTGGCGAGGAATGGCTACCCGACCTCGGAGAGGAGGAGGATGATGATGTGGAAAATAAGCAGGAGATGGAGGAGGAAAAGGAGATAAATGAGTTTAGCTACTCCTAAAAGAAAAAAACCTTCTGACGTTCGTAAGTTTTCGACTTTTATGTCAACCCAGAACAATAGTAACGAAACAAATATATATATAATGCAAAGGACATTATTTAACAGATATTTACATCTTGGCAGCTGAAACGCAAAATGAGATTGATTTCGACAAAGAGAAGGGTGGTGAGGAAGAAAACACACTTAGTAAGTGTTCGGTTTATATGTATTATTTAAACAAAATAAATATTTCAGCTTGAAGTATTTTGAAACAGGATACGAACAGGAAATTCAATCATGATACCTGTCAAAAAAATGTTATGCTTTATCGCTCGGCTTAGTTGAAATAAAGTTATTTGATAAAACTTAACCAAAACTTTTTCCCCTTCAGTTGAACCAGCAGCAAGGGAAAAAACGTATGTCACTAAGCTTTGAGTTGTTTTTTTTCATACGACGAATCCAACGTCGGCAGTTTCCCGTCAAGCCATATAGGATTGACATGTCCCATGTGGAACACCAATGGAGGAAAAATATATCCCACAAGACTGCACTCGGTGACCTCGCTCGAGGGACTACTTTTCTTTTGTACAAAGGGAGGCAACTCCCACAATCGTCTGCCCAAAAGTCAAAATGGCTGAGACTGAGAGATTTCAAAACAATGATGTTAGCGATTTTATTCATGGCCAAGAAAATTCAAACACATTAAGGAAAACATTACCACACATGAAACTGCTACAGGAATTTCTGAGAAACAGGTACAGTGAATTGAGAAACATTGAATCGATTCCCCGTCTCTGGTGAAAATTTAGGTCACGTATCTTTCCCTCAGTCGGCTATCACAACTGACTCAAATCGACGAGTGGATGCTTTGTTTGCAGGTTCCATATTGCGCGATTGTAACATCACAGTTGATATATACTCTAACAGTCCTTTTCCAGTGAACACATTTAAACGTCGGAGGATCATATGTGACTGATTCTGAATGAACACACGCGTGACACTCACACCATTGCAATTTTTCGCGCGCATAAACAATTGACGTCATTATAAACTGGGAAATCCCGTTTTTGTCCATGACTTCACGGCAAGCCTACCCTACCGTTATAAATAATACGGAGTTAAATGTTGTTCAATACAAGTATTTCCATGTATCTATCGCTAATTAAAATATTTAATTTCCAAAAAATAAATATTTCTAATGGTGATTCATATTGCGTTTGTAGTCTGCCATTTTGCTCTCGCCGAAGAATATAACGTTACTGACGACGGTAGGCTAGACATCGACATCGGTGTCCACTTCAAATAATCTTCCGATAGTTTGAGCATCGGCCGTGTACTCTTTTTCTGTAGTATACCGAAGTTAAACCTTGATTTTTTCTCAGCTTTTCAAATATGTATATATATTTTTGATAGATGTTAAAAGAATTAAAAATATTTTCTTATTTTCACAATGTTTCTCGTTTTGTCTACAAGTAATTGGATAAGAGGTGGGAGAAAAAGAGTCCATCATATGTAGGTATGTGTGATAGGGATATTCTACCCTATAACACATACCTACATATAGTAGACTCTATTATTCCATAATGTGAACTTTTCTTTTATGAAAGCTAAAGCTTAAAGTTAAGCTAAAACAACTCACTAAGTAATCACCTCAAAATCGATCATAGCAATAGTTAATCGTTCGACAACTTCGTAAATATGCACCACTTTTTTTTACAGCACTTTGTCCAGAATGCCTGCTGCCAAAAAGCAAGGTAGCAAGGCACTTAGTGTCTGTCCATCGATGGGACAAGGCAAGCGCTGAGAAATGGTACCTGTAAGTATAAATTGTATAATGCAAACATGTGTTTTGCTGACTTCATTTGGTTTCCAATATACTTCCACTATTTAGTAGTGGCTTTGGTTTTACAAAACCTGGTAAAGATGAAGTCGAGGCAGACACAGTGCCCAAATGATATACCAGTATCTTACATATAGCATGGCACCATTGATGACAATGAATTTTCTCGGTAATAAGAAGCATAACGTTTTTACACTGTTTCTTAAATTACTCAATCATAATACTAGGTATACCGACTCAGCAAGGAGACGGTCCTCATCAGATAAGCAGAGAAAGCGGACGGTATGTGACGTATGTCAGTTGCCCGTGACACGGCTGTCACAACACGAGGAATGTTCATAAAAGAAAACTGAGTAAGTACTTATACCTTTATTATCGAACCAATGACACTGACAAAGGGTTGTTCATATTTATGTCAAAAACTGTTACGATATAAAAGTCGACAATGAACAAATACTCGCGGGAAATTCGAACAAAATAGGTCACATTGTACTTTTCACCTTTCAGATTCTTTCTTATACACTCATGAAGCCGAATTTAGGTGATAAATAATTGGGAAATGTTTCTGTTGTCTTCTGTTAACTAACTAATCAGAAAACATGTCAAACGTTTTGTGTCGTGTGTGTACGACAACGGGGATGAGACGACATATTTTTTGTCGTGTGTATGCAACAACGGGGACCAGGGCCTATTTTCTGTCGTATATATACGTCAACGGTACGGATAGAGTTAAGCGTACCATTAATTTTAAAAGTTCAAGTGAAACGTGTATCTAACTCTTGAAATCCAGCGATCACTATGTTAAAATATGGACTTGGCTGTTGTATGGCATTATATACTTTAACACTCTAACCGCAATGAATTCGTTACATAATTGCATTTTATTGCTAACCCTAACCCTAATCCTAACCATGTGCAATTGTGTAACGAAATTGAATTCGTTACATAATTGCAATCCAGGAGGGTTAGGTAAGACGACACAGGAATAAATATCTAATTATCTTATTACTTCATCCCGTACGTTTTTATTGCTTTTATTGCATTTTCCTGATAAAAGGTTTAATATAACACGATAACACTCTAACCGCGATGAAAACTACAGTTATGATACTTAAAATGCTAGCCCTAACCATGTGCAATTATGTAACGAAGTGAAATCGTTTGATAATTGCAACCCACCGTGATTGAATTAAACAATGTGTAAATAAATACTTCGTAATGGTATTAATTATCTTGATACAATTTTATTACATGTTGTTGAAAAATATTCCCCAAAGGCATATGCCCATTGGTTAATTCGTTACAAAATTGCAACAGTGAGGATTAAGAAAAATAAGTCATTTTATTCAGGTTAAAAGGGAGATTCATTATAGAACACAAGCGAATTTTAAGCTTGAATAGGGGGAAAAATTCAAAGTTGACAGCAAATCCCAGGATAAGTTTCAAATTCATTTCATAACGTCATTGAGGTTAGGGTTCTTATTAAATTAATCAGGAAGGTTTTTACATATTATTGATCGTTGCTGGTGCCTTGACGTATACAAATCTTATTTTCAATTTTTAGATTTTTCATCCGTTGCGAGCCACACAATGCATTACATAATTGCAATCCCCCGTGATTAGGTAAAACAACATTAAAGTAGCAATTTATTTTCATTAAACACGAAATGGTATGAGTTAATGAGTTCATTTTGAACAATCTGTAAATATAACAAGAATATGAATGAAACAAGGATATATAATTGATAATTTCAACTAATGTATCTTGCAAATGAGTTTATATATAACTACATATCACAGGAAATGAAGAGATGGCATGGGTTTGGTTGCAGCAAAATTGAATTTACGCTTATGAGATTATAAGTAAAATCTCTCTAATTGGTTTCTATTCAAGACAAGATATATGATATATTAAATTGGCTTATAAACCCTTTGTTATAACACTGTGTCAAAGACGTAGTCCATGTTTTGTCTTGTTATTTCGGAAAATATGTTAATGAAAAGGATGTGTTGTGGTTTGATGTTCAATAACCCCCACAGCTCAGTCTACTAATAATGTGCACTCAGGAACTATATATACCGTATCAAATATGATGATTAGGGTTACTGTTGAATTCTGATACTGATACTGTTGAATTCTGTTTTTTCAAGAGTAACACAACCAAATTTACATTTCATGTTTAATGTTATTTTTGTTCCCTTTACCCCAATCATTGTATTTATTACAACATTATCTTGACAGAGTTTTATTGATTAATAGCAACATGTTAAAATAGTTAAAGAATTTTATTGTTTGAACACGGTAACAACCAAAAATATCCTTTATTTGCATGTCACTATGTCTATAGTCATTTTGTCATTAAAAACATTTGTATAAGCTTGTTTTCGCTTTGTGATTTGGAATAAAATAAATGTATTGCATTGCAAAACAAATTGTTGTCTTGTTTTATTAATCATTAGATAATACAAAGAAAATAATAAGGACAAGATACAAAAAGTAATATTGCTTATCTGAAATAACAACAGACAATACAGATTAAAAGTTCTTTCAAGAACAACTCTGTGTCACGCGCAGGCAAATCCTTCAATATTAATTAAGCAACAACAGATTTTAATTTTAATAAGACATTATTGAATTAGCCCGAATCATGTTGGCATTTATAAACTCATGAATGACAACTAAAGAAGTTCAATGCTTTATCATATAACAAGTAAATACTATGGAAAAGGTAAAAAAAATAAGGTTATAGCGAATATCTGAATTCGTTACATAATTGCAATTCTAGCACTTTTTTGCCTGACATCACGTGATTTTATTAGTCAGGTATGTTGACTGCTACTTAGGGTTAGGGTTAGGGTTAGGGTTAAGGTCAAGATCATTTGGTGAACAGTCACTATCTTAATCTGTAGCTTGAGTCAAGATGGATAAGAGTATGTAAAATGAAAGCCCTGCCTCTTATATTTTAAGAGAAATTAACTGAACACGGACAGAGGGAAAGACAGACAGAACGATTACTATATAACCCTACCTCCCCCCCCCCCAAACTTTGTAAGGGTATACCAGTAATAAGTTACCAATGGAAAGATTTAGACATTTTATTAGATGTAAAGTAATATATCGGTGACTTACCTTCCTCATTGAAAGTCATTTTCTCTATATCTAGCCCTTCATTTACTCTAAGTAACATCTTGGTAATTTTTGTTTTTTGGACCAAGTCCAGAGGCTGTCTGTATACTTCTCTGTGTATGCGTATATCATGACCCAAAAACTTGGCTAGCTGGTCCTTTCCATTTCGCTCAGTTCATGTACCTGGGCCATAGTGGCAATGTGTTTTCGCAAATTTGTATACGTGATCAGGTCTGCATACTTGAGATTGACCTTCAAACACATTTCCCGCAATACATCTCTTGCTCTGTATGTCCTTGTGGAACACTTGCCTCCTCCTTCTCTAACAGAAGGTTGATACTTGAAAGCATATCCTTTGTTAAAATGATTGAAACCTTTCTCTCTTGCTTTCCTTTTGTTTCAATGCGAGTCATTGATGGACTAAGTGCTCTTTCAAGTGTAGAAAGACTTGACCTGACCTCATTGCCAAATAGGAAGCTGTTCTGCATCTTCAGCGCATGTTTATAGGTTGCTGCGGTAATTCTTTGGACATCTCCACCACGTTTCCTATTAAATAGTGTAACCAGGCAAAGAGTTACTTTTAACAGATCAATATATATGGAAATATCATCTACGAGGTGCTGCATCATGGTCCTCATCTTTGATTTCAAGAATCTAGTCAACATGTAAACATCTTGACTTAGAGGCAGCATTTTCGGTGCATTGTACTTCTTTTCTTCTTGTGTCTGCCTGGCACGCGAAGAAATCAAATAATTCCAATTACAGATTAAGAAAATTTTCACCATTTTCTTTCTTACTCTGATTTTTTTCTGTAATATCATTAGACTCCAGAAACTTAGCACACCGTTGAAGGCTGTATCCTACCTTTAAAGCTAATGAGGGTGTGGTGTAGAAATAGGTATCTTCATTAAATCCTGCTAGAGATTTCACACAAGAAACAATGGTATAAAAATTGAGAGGATTCAGACAATCTTCCAAACTGAAGATGGGTGAAGGAAGTTTTCTGGTTTCCAACATAAGTCTGCCTAACTCCCTCATTTTGCCATTTATATGATTAGGCGTGTGCTCTTGAATGTCCTTGTTGTCAAATAGCCTCTTTCCAAAATTCGTTATCAATGAGTCACTGGTAACAACAGAGAACACGTCATTAACCATGGACAGTATGACCCACTTGTAAAAACTTTCACAAAAACATTCTTTGGCAGAGGCAACAGCATCTTTCCCTCTTTTACTCCTTGGCCTCGTTTGTTGGAGGAATTTGCTTTGCATAATTTCCTATGTTCATGCAAAGATTTCTTAGAAAATAATGCTTTACACCCTGTGCATGGGATATAGTTAGAGATAGGCTTACCATCTTCTTTTTCTCTGTATTTAGGAATAAGAGTTCCTTTCCCTGATCTGAGAACTTCAAAATAGAGCTCCCAGTTTCCTTCATTTCGAATCTGTGCCCATGCATCTTTCCTTTCTCCTGAATGTTTTGGTAAGGCAAGAGCTCTTGCAACATCTTCTCCATCACTATGCACTGTTTCAAGGTGCCTTGCTATCTTTGGAAAGAGATTTTCGCAGTATTTGCATGCATGTCTTTTATCCCATTTCTGTTTTCCTTCAAAAGAATGAGTGGCTTGAACATGTAGAGCATCTGATGTTGATGCATGTATCTGATGTTGAGGACATAGGTATCACAACACTTTCATCATCACTCTCAGCAGGCAAATTACATGCATGTCTTTTATCCCATTTCTGTTTTCCTTCCAAAGAGTAAGTGGATTGAACACAAACAGTATCTGATGTGGGGGGCACAGGTATTGTTGTACTTTCATTGTCATCCTCAACTGGCCTTTTTGAAACATGGAGATCAGAGAATTTCTTGGATGATCCTGTCCTCTTGGAAACATTGAGATCTTTTGAGATTTTCTTGGACCTTTCATGAAATTCATCATCTTCCAAGTATGTATCATCTTCCATACTGTCTGTTTCCCTTTTTAAGAAAGAATAAGCGAACTTTTAGGAGACTTAAGATTAGAGGAAGAGGTAAATTGTCCAACAGGATATCACAGAAGTTAATTCATGTTTCTAACGCAGTTGCAAGACTGAAGGAAAAATTTCAATTATTTTCTCAATAACATTACAGTGATCAGTGAAGTATTAACAAAGTTTCTAAAATGCAAAGACACAGTCTACTTGAATACACAGCAAAGGTAAAATCAACATCTTTCTACTTCAATAACATGTGTTTGTGAACTACTGATGCCCCTGTATGGCAACAAGTTTCACAGAAAATGAATAAGTAGGTCAAAAGTCATGGTCAAAAGGTCAGATAATTGGTACCAATGGGAAGGTGTTGTCTCAAGGACTACACATGAAAATCCTCAAAAAGATACAACCAATATTAAAGTTTAAGTCAAAGATTAAGGTCAAGATCAGTAGTACAAAGATTTTGATATCAACTAAAGGGGTTTTATTACAAGGAATACACACGTAAATTAAAAAAAAAAAAAACACTTATGGATATAAAGTTATGACCAAGGTTTAAAAGTTTTATAGACAAACAAATTGACAGAAGAACTGACCAAAAACTAGATGCCCCCTGACTTTGTTTCCAGGTCATAATAAAAAAAGGTCCATAACATGGTTACCAGAAGACAACAGAGCTTGTTGAGTCAAATTAGACTCAACAGCTATGTAAGGTAACAGATTTTCAACAAAAGTCGTCCGAAGACAACAGAGCTCGCTGGTGGGTGCTTTTGCCTAGCAGGGGGTTGCTTTTGAAGGTAGGTCAAACTTCAAGGTCAAAAGGTCGAATTATTATGAATCCAACAGAAAGATCTTTTCACAAGGAGTAAATGTGAGAAATATCAAAGTCCTACCTCTAAGGGTTTAAAAGATATGACAGAGGTTAAATTTTTTGAAAAGTACGTCAAAGGTCATTATCAAGGTCACTAGATCAATTTTAGCACCACTGGCAAGGTTCTGTCACATTGAATACACAAGTGAAATATGAAAGCCTTACTTTAAAAGGTTAAAAAGTTATGACCAAGGTAAATTTTTTTAAAAATAGGTTAAAGGTTACAGTCAAGGTCACATGGTAAAAAAAAAATGAAATCAACAGAAAGGTCCTGTGACATATCAAAGCCCTACCTCTTGTGATTCAAAAGATATGACCAAAGTTAAAGTTTTTGTTTATGCCAGATGCCAGTGCTAAAAGACGCTGACCCTAGTTCTGTGACATTAGCTCTCCAGACATTCGTCCCTGTGAGCTGAAAAGTCTCATTGTATGCTATGACTATACAAGATAAAAACCATATGAAACCCTTCGTACAGACAGAACCCCTGCCGCCTACACCAGAGATATGACAACAGCTTTCCAGATGTAACCCTGGAAAATATTAGCTGCAATATACCACTCAGCCAGGGAGATCAGTTGAGCGTCAGACTAGTAAGCCAGGGGTCCTGGGTTCAAATACTTGTGGAGGCATTGAAATAAATAATGACCTCTGTTACATTGGCGCCCATGTAGGGACTCTGGAATAATACTTAGCCATGCCCCACCAGCATCATTTTAACCCCTGGAAACTCGAGGACAAGTTATTTCCTGGAGGGGGAGTATGTAACCCTTTAAAATACCAGCCGCAATATACCGCTCAGCTAGGGAGAACTTCTCTTTAGCTCGATTGGGTGAGCGTCAGACTAGTAAGCCAGGGGTCCCTGGTTCGAATCCTAGTGGAGGTATTGAAGTAAATAATGACCTCTGTTACACAGACATTTGTCTCCAAGAGCTATGATAAGCAGATGTAATAATGATTTTTAAAACAGAAGAACGTTTGTTAGAGTTTTTGTAAACGGGAATGCATGTACATGCACAGTTCATTATCATATTACTGTATTATATGTACCGTATTTATTCCAATAAACGCCCCGGGGGCGATTAATAGAACACAAAATTTCATAATTTGTTGGTCGTGACATGCCATGTCTGCCACTTAAAACCATTGTTTAACAAACTAACGAATTACTCAGCAAAGAATGCATTTGAAAATTGCAATAATTCCAACATCGTTGTAGCTTTAAACATTGTTGTCAATTGCATTCTGATAACCTGAATTCTTGTATGAAATGACACGATTGACATCGTGTCAGCTTCAGTCAAAAACGTACAATGTTCATCATCGCTTGTAGGCCTAGTTTGCATAACAAAATAAAAAAACACAGCGGTATATAAGCCAGTCTGTTTCTTAATAAATCCCACATACCTGATAACAATGTGTGGGACAAAACAAAATTACGACACTGCTTTCAAGCTTAAAGTAATCATCTTCGCAGTGGAGAAGGGTAAACATGCCGCCGCGAAAGTGTTTCGTGTTGACAGAAAACGAGTGCGGGACTGGTGTCAAAACAAAGAAAAATTAAAAAATCATTCTAAAACATCTAAACGCTGTAAAGGAGGTGGAAGGCATGTCAGATATGAAGATATTGACAAAAATCTGATGAGATGGCTACAGGACAGACGGGAGGCCGGAATACGAGTGACTGGGAAAGCATTGCGGTTTGAGGCCCTGCGTATGCATAAGGCAAATGGTAGTCAATCGTTCAAAGCCTCATATGGATGGTTTTCTAAATTCAAAAAGAGACCCCGTCCCCTTCCGAAAGATGACATACCAAGTGGTATTGTGGTATACATGTGCGGGGCCAGACAAAAATCCTGGGCAAACAAGGAAAGTATAAAATTTTGGTTAAAAAAACTCTGGGGTGTGAATAATACAGCTAGGTGGTTATTAGTATGGGACACTTTCCGTGGTCATCTTACTGAAGATGTAAAAAAACTGGTTCGTCAAAAATATAATTCAGACATCTGTGTTATACCTGGAGGATGTACATGTAAGCTACAGCCAGCCGATGTGTCGTGGAATAAACCCTTCAAACAAAAACTTGGAGAGTTGTATGACGAATGGTGTTTCAGTGGCCCCATTGAGAAAACCAAAGCAGGGAATCGTAAAGCCCCATCTAAAGCTGTAATGTTGTCTTGGGTCAAGACAGCATGGGATAGCATTAGCCCGGACACAATCAGAAGATCGTTAAAAAAATGCAGTATCACAAATTCGCTGGACGGTAGCGAAAATAATATTTTCCAGCATGACTCTGACGATGAGGAATTCCAGGGGTTTAGTGAAAAGGATGTCCAAGCTGCAGATGACGTTTTGCAAAATTTAATGGGTGATGTGAACGCGCCTTCTATTCCACAAATAGAACTGAGTGAAAGCGAGACTGGCAAAAGTGCAAGTGAAAGTGAAGACAGTAGTTCGTATGGCAGTCCCGGCCGTTAGGCCTGCAGTATATTGAAATGAAAAGTGGATTAAATTGATATTACTTGTGTACATGTCGTGACAAAATTCATTTGTTCATGTTCATGGATACCAGGAATTTAAAATTTATTAAAAGGTAAGCTTTGTAACCCGACTCCTGAGTTGTTGAAATTTACTGAGAAAACAGGTGGGGGGCGTTTATTAGAGACGGGGCGTTCATTGGAATAAATACGGTAAATCATCATGCAATGTCCAGGCAAACTTTACTTACTGACTGGAGTCACTATCTGGAATGTAATCTTCATCATCATCTGCGAATAGCTGTTTCTCCGTTTCATCATCAGCATCATTATATGATTGTGGTACATTGTACTGTTCTTTCTCCATTTCATCTTCATCATTTTGCTCTTCCTCACTATCATCTTCTGCAAAAAGTTTTGAGAAACTCTAGTTAAGTGTAAATGTTTAACAAACTCGTGTCCTGCCTGTTGAGAATTTGACACTGGATGTGAACTAGACCTTCAATAGGTGCTACATTTATTAAAACTTTTGGTACCAATAGAAAGATCTTATCACAAGGAATACACATATGAAATATAATAGCCCTTCCTCTTAGGGTTAAGAAGATACAGTCAAGATTAAAGTTTTTGAAAAGTAGGTCAAAGGTCAAAGTCAGGTCACAAGGTCAAAATTCTGGTACCAATGGAAAGGTTTTTCTTACAAGGAACAAACAAATTAAATATGAAAGCCCTTCCTCTTAGGGTTCAGAATATATGACCAAGGTTAAAGTTGTTTTTTTTTAAAAGTCAAAGTTCAAAGTCAAGGTCACAAGGTCAGCGTCTTTGGCTTTTGATTTGGCTTTTCGGGAACTCGCACACTTATTTCAGAACAGTAAACCTGTCTCTTTTGACAACCTAGAATTACCTGAATTGCAGTAAAAATCTCTTTTCATTTACCTGGATAATTAAAGATGAATTTCTTGTCCATTATATTTATAATTGCACCATCTGTAAGGACCTTGGCTCTTTTGTTTTTGCCACATAAACTTCTTAGGAAAGCCTGTAATACACATAAGCAGTAAGATCTTAATTCATTAGTCAATCAAACTTCAGCAGTCTGTTCAAGTCAACTCAAAACTTTACTGACAGTGAAAGGTTTGTATACAAACAGATCTATGTGAATTTAAAATGGCTGTGTACCTCAGAGGGAAGCATTTTTCTTCACTTGAATTTTCCTGAATGCAGAGCGATAATGTGCCCATTTAGACATGCACAAAGTTTCAAAACTGGAATTAAATCCATAGCAGAGATATGTCTGCCTGAAATGATCTAAATAATTCCTTCACAAAATGCATATTCATGAGGAAAATCACAAGTTATGTCATCACAACAAAACGGGTAAATGTTAGCATGTGTTTGATGCAATGCGGTCTTTCGATTTTAATTAAGGTGGATCTATGGTCATACTGAATGCCTCTGATATCCTGAAGTGACACATTTTCAATAATAGCTGACTCCTCTGAAAAACACTGCCCCCTTCTTGCGTCAATACTCTTTGAAATTTGAAATCTCTTGCTATATTGGCTATAAGGAGAAATATTTTGCTACTCTGGAAAAGTAAGTATAACCCCGTTTTTGTTTTTTAAGACGCCTTTATCACCTACCACAGTCACTTTATATCATGTCGCCTTTATATTTCAACCATGCTTTTTGTATCATGTTTTCTACATGTATATGATTCCGATCTCTCTAGTTTCTTCCTATCTACTTGTACATGGTGGTTATAGAAAACTATATAGTCATCTCCTATGCCTATCACTTAAGTACATATACGTGTATGTCCCTATTTCAGGAGAACAGAGAACGTTATGTCTGAAGTCACTAATTACTTTTTTTTTCAGTATGAATGAATGTCCCCAGTTTGGATATAGATGATGTTATGTGTTAAGTCCTCATTTAGGTTATAGATGATGTTATGTGTTAAGTCCCCAGTTTGGTTATAGATGATGTTATGTGTTAAGTCACTAGGGTACAGTTTTATAGATGATGTTATGTGTTTCACTAGGTATTTGTATGTGAATGTCCCCAGTTTGGTTATAGATGATGTTATGTGTTAAGTCACTAGGTACTTTAATTTATTTAAGTATGTGTGAATGTCCCCAGTTTGGTTATAGATGATGTTATGTGTTAAGTCACTAGGTACTTTAATTTATTTAAGTATGTGTGAATGTCCCCAGTTTGGTTATAGATGATGTTATGTGTTAAGTCACTAGGTACTTTAATTTATTTAAGTATGTGTGTATGTCCCCAGTTTGGTTATAGATGATGTTATGTGTTAAGTCACTAGGTACTTTAATTTATTTAAGTATGTGTGTATGTCCCCAGTTTGGTTATAGATGATGTTATGTGTTAAGTCACTAGGTACTTTAATTTATTTAAGTATGTGTGTATGTCCCCAGTTTGGTTATAGATGATGTTATGTGTTAAGTCACTAGGTACTTTAATTTATTTAAGTATGTGTGTATGTCCCCAGTTTGGTTATAGATGATGTTATGTGTTAAGTCACTAGGTACTTTAATTTATTTAAGTATGTGTGAATGTCCCCAGTTTGGATATAGATGATGTTATGTGTTAAGTCACTAGGTACTTTAATTTATTTAAGTATGTGTGTATGTCCCCAGTTTGGATATAGATGATGTTATGTGTTAAGTCACTAGGTACTTTAATTTATTTAAGTATGTGTGAATGTCCCCAGTTTGGATATAGATGATGTTATGTGTTAAGTCACTAGGTACTTCAATTTATTTGAGTATGAATGAATGTCCCCAGTTTGGATATAGATGATGTTATGTGTTAAGTCACTAGGTACTTTAATTTAGTTTGGTTATAGATGATGTTATGTGTTAAGTCACTAGGTACTTTAATTTATTTAAGTATGTGTGTATGTCCCCAGTTTGGTTATAGATGATGTTATGTGTTAAGTCACTAGGTACTTTAATTTATTTAAGTATGTGTGTATGTCCCCAGTTTGGTTATAGATGATGTTATGTGTTAAGTCACTAGGTACTTTAATTTATTTAAGTATGTGTGTATGTCCCCAGTTTGGTTATAGATGATGTTATGTGTTAAGTCACTAGGTACTTTAATTTATTTAAGTATGTGTGTATGTCCCCAGTTTGGATATAGATGATGTTATGTGTTAAGTCACTAGGTACTTTAATTTATTTAAGTATGTGTGTATGTCCCCAGTTTGGATATAGATGATGTTATGTGTTAAGTCACTAGGTACTTTAATTTATTTAAGTATGTGTGTATGTCCCCAGTTTGGATATAGATGATGTTATGTGTTAAGTCACTAGGTACTTTAATTTATTTAAGTATGTGTGTATGTCCCCAGTTTGATGTTATGTGTTAAGTCATATATGTGATGATGTTATGTGTTAAGTCACTAGGTACTTTAATTTATTTAAGTATGTGTGTATGTCCCCAGTTTGGATATAGATGATGTTATGTGTTAAGTCACTAGGTACTTTAATTTATTTAAGTATGTGTGTATGTCCCCAGTTTGGATATAGATTATTTCATATGTGTTATGTCACATAATCATCAGTTTGGATATAGATGATGTTATGTGTTAAGTCACTAGGTACTATAATTTAAGTATGTATGAATGTCACCAGGTTGGTTATAGATGATGTTATGTGTTAAGTCACTAGGTACATGTGTGTATGTCCACAGTGCACACACATATAGATGATGTATATGTGTTTCACTATACTTTAATTTATTTAAGTATGTGTCATGTCCCCAGTTTGGTTATAGATTTGTTATAAGCAGCATATACTTTCATCATCATCCATAAGTATACATGTTATATGTTAAGTCACTATCATTTAATGTCATCATCCCATTCATATCATGTGTGTATGATAATAGAATCATTCATCATCATCATCATCATCATCATCATCATCATCATCATCATTCATTGTTATCATTATGTGTTCATTCTTATACAATGTGTTCATGTGTCATTCATTCATCATCATCATCATCATCATATCTCATTGTTCATCTTATCCTCCTCCTCATTATACTGCAGCATCTATATACAGTCATCACCATATACATGTATAACCATCATCATCCTCATTCATATCATCATCATCATCATCATCATCATCATCATCATCATCATTCATTCATTCTTATACAATGTGTTCATTGACATTCATCATCATTATACTATCATCCTCCTCCTCATGAGCAGCATCTATATATAGTCATCACCATAACCATCATCATCCTCATAATCACCACCATCTCCATATATTCATCTTCATGATTACAATGTAGCATGATGATCATCATCTATTAGTGAATACATTCATCATCACCATTGTTATCCTCATCATCATCATTACCACACTTACATACATACAAAATGTACATTCATCAGCATCCACCAAAATAAAACTGCTATACACTCACACACAGGAAAAAACATACAGTTTAACACACACACACACACACACACACACAGAGAGAGAGAGAGAAAAGGAGAGAGAGAGGAGAGAAGAGAGAGACTTGTGCCACTTGATGTAGTAAGACTATTTGAAAATGCAGTGTGTTGAAAGCCACTAAAACCAAGTCTTCAGTAAAAATAAAATAAATAAATAAGTATATCAACACGCACTGTCAGGGGATGGGTGTTATTTCTAGTAGCTTGTTCCATTTTTTCCATCTATTGAACAATTTTGCCCTATTTTCTTTATCTTGTACAGTGTATATATACTTTTGTATAATGTAATTATCTTTTATAATAGATTTTAACTCTTGAATAGATAAAGTTTTTTGTAAACATCTTGTTCTATAGATGTATTGCTTCATAATGAGCAAAATAAGATTGTCAGTTGTATAGTATGTATTGTTTCTAATACCAAAAATAAAAGTTTCTTTATTGAAAGTAAATGGAATAAAAAGAGAATCTAACAAGGTCTCAAAGTTCTCAAAAAATGATTGTACTTCCCTGCACTCCCATAATAAGTGCACTATTGTTTCCGTTACAGAAGAAGCAGTATGGACTCTCTGTCAAACCAATCTTAAATAAATATGAATTTGTGGTTAATATGTGTTGATTTATTCTATACTGAAGCCATTGTAGCTATGAACATTTAGTTACTCTGAACGGGGTGTTAAATATACTTTTCCAAGTTTTGTCATCAAAATCAAACAATTCATCCCACTTTCTTTTTCCATTAGATACAGTTTTATAAAAAAAAAAGTATGTTATAGAAACCTTTTGAACCCTTATTATTCTTCAAGAAACATTCTTAGTTAGTGGGTATTAATGGGTATGATACCTTTTCATCTTCTAGTTGTTTATGAGCAGAATAATTTCTTATGGAATTTATTATGCCCTGATATATAAGGAAATTGGTATTAATATGGTATTTTTCTATAAACTCGTTAAAAGTGTAATATGTATTCATGTGTGGTAATTTAAGTATATCATTAATTATAACAACTCCTTTCTTATACCAATCTTTATAAAACACCATCTTATCATTTACTCTTATATTTTCATTAAACCAAAGAAGAGTTTTTAATAATGAGACAGACCTATTTGTCATTGTCTTTTCTTTCTTTTTAAGATATCGCCAAGATTTGAATACATCCTTCCAAAATTGATTTTTACACTTAACTTCACATTCCTGTATATATCCTGATCCACAGCTAGCCAAAATACCTGTATCAATACTTTTGCTGAGAATATATTGCCATTTACTTGGTCTAGAGTACAACCTTCTTATCCATGTTAACTTCAGTGCCATAATAAAAGAATGGATATCTATCATTTTCAAACTTCCTTCTGTATAGTCTTTAATAATAATGTCCCTTTTCACTTTATCTACTTTACTGTTCCAAAGAAAGCTAAAAAGTTCAGAGTTTAATTTTTTAATAAAAGATATGTCTGGGTTTGGTAAAGCAATAAAAAGATGGTTGAATTGTGATACTAGCAATGACTTAATTATATGTATTTTACCAATAGGAGTAAAAACCCTTTTATTCCAGTTACTTAACAGAGATTTTAGCTTAACCAATTTCTTGTCATAGTTCATTATAATCATTTTATACAAATCTACATGGTAATCAATACCTAAAATAGTAAATTTTTGCTTTCCCCAATGCAAGTTCCAGTCTGTACAAAATTTTTCATCACTGTATTTCCTACTACCTATCCAAATTACTTCTGTTTTACTTTTATTTATTTTCAGTCCAGATATATCTGCATATTTTCTTAGTTCTTCGAGTGTCTCTCTTAAGGAATTATTAGATCCATCAAGGATGACTGACGTATCGTCTGCATACTGAGACAGTAGAATGGGAGTATCTTCTATATTTATGCCTCTTATATTATCATTATTTCTTATCTTAATTGCTAGAATTTCTGCACATAAAATGAATAAGTATGGAGAGATAGGGTCCCCTTGTCGACAGCCCCGTTTGATATTAAAAAAAGGTGATAGATTGCCCCCCTGATTAACGGATGAGTTTGAACCATTTTGAAAAATATGAACCCAGTTCCTTATGTCATTTCCAAAATTAAAAAATTCCAGTACTTTATCTATAAAATCCCAGTTAACAGAATCGAAGGATTTTTCAAAATCAACATTAAGTAACATACCAGGAGTTTCATTTTCTTCGGCATAGTGCATAATATCATATATAATCCTTGTATTTTCACCAATATATCTACCTGAGATAAAACCGGACTGATCAGTATTTATAAGTTTATCTAAGACTTTTCTTTTTCTATTAGCTATTGAACCTGAAGCAATTTTATAGATTGTATTCAGAAGTGTAATTGGTCTCCAATTCTTCAAGTATTGTCTTGGCTTATCTCCCTTGGGTAAACATGTTATAATTCCTTGTTCCTGCGTTACTGACAAATTTTTAATATCAAAAGCGAATTGAATTGACCTTACTACAAAATGACCCAGTTGTTTCCAAAAACACTTAAAAATTCAACTGTAAATCCATCAGACCCTGGGCTTTTATTATTTTTCATATTTTTTAGAGTATGAGATGCTTCATTTATTGTAATATTACCTTCCGAATTATTTTTTTCTATATAATTCAACTTTTCTATATTACTGTTACTAAGATAGTCATTCAAGTTAATGCTATGTAATTCACAGTCTTCTGAATACAGTTTTTCATAAAATTGTTTTACTTCATGTAAGATTTCCCCTTGATTTCTAATTATTTCTCCATTATCTTTTTCTATTACTGGTAGGATTTTGGTAACAAAGTTCCTGTTTTCTAATTTGAAAAAATATCTTGTGGGTTTTTCACCCTCTTCTACCCATTTTACCTTTGACCTTAAAATATTTCCTTTAAGTTTATGCTTTCTTATAGCTTCTAAATCTTTTTGGCAAACATTTAACTCATCTATGTTTATTACATCTTGGGCTTCAATTTCCTTTATTTTTTCCCTCAGATCTTCCTCTTGGCTATTTCTCTGTTTTTTCTTATAAGATGCATACAAAATGGTTTTTCCCCTAATTTCAAATAATAGTGTTTCTAGAAAGAGTTGATCATTTATAGAAAATTGTAAGTCTTCATTTGAAATATTATCTATATTATCAAGGTTATATACAGGTACAGCATACTGAGTTTTAACATCTAGTATATGTTTGTTTATTAATTTCAGATATTCTAAATCGTGAAGTAATGAATTGTTAAATTTCCATAGTCCTTTGCCTCTCTTAAACTCATTAAATTTTAATGTTATACATGGAGCGGAGTGATCAGTTCGATAGCCTGGGTCAATATTGGTCTTTTCTACACACGATAAAAGGTCTTCAGAAACTAAAAAATAATCTAGTCTTGCCTGTTTTATTGGATTTGTTCTTCTCCATGTGTATCTTTTACTGTCTGGATGTTGTTCTCTATATATATCAATAAGCCCCAATTCATTTATTATTTCAATAACCTTTTCTCTTGCCTTAGGGTTATTAACTTGTCTATAATTATAACAATCTAACTCAGGGTTCAGAACCAAATTGATATCACCACAAATGATAAATGAATCATTACCGAAATCAAGGATACTATCTACAATTTGATCGTAAAAAGCAGGTGTATCCGAGTTTGGTCCATATATGGTAATAAGTGAAACTTTCTTATCTTCTATTATAATGTAAAGTGCTAAAAAATAACCATCTGTACTTTTCTTTTCTTTCATTACCTTTACTTCAAAATTATTATTGAGTAGGATTGCTACCCCCCTAGAATGGCAGTTGAAAGAGCTAAAATAACAGGAGTATCCCCATTCTGTTCTAATTATATTTTCTATGTCAACAGTAAAATGTGTACCCTGTATACAATAAATGTTAAAGTTCATACTTCTTAAATATGCAAAAACATCTTTACGTTTATTTTTATCCCCCAGGCCCTGACAGTTAGCGGTTAGTATTCGGACTCCATAGACCAGAACATATTGGATAGGTTACATTGCATATTATTACCGACACTGCTATATTTACCTGTATGATATGTGTAATCTCCTGGCACAAGGAGAAGAAAAGAATAAAAGTGAAATAAAAAAACAAGTAAGTGAAGAAACAGAAAGTAGTAAAAAGACATGAGACGTGGTCAATGAGTAGCGACCACCATCCACGGATCCTCGTGTAGATTCTACCGGAAGTACACCCAGCACGCATAAAAAAAAAAAACAAACGTAATCCAATTCATTTTCCGGACCTACTTGTAATAAATGACTGATAATAATGCATAAAGATAGACAAATTGCCATTGGATGATAAGTATATTTATCTAAGGGTAGTAAACTACCAGAAGTATAATACCTATTCTATAATATGCATATTTTTATTGTTGTGTGATTTTTACCGAAAAAAAAAAAAAAATAGCCGACGGAAGTGAGAGTCAGAAACTTTCAATCGTATGGGGGGAAAAGCCACAGGCACTTGTCTAAAAACCCCCAAGTTTTTACAGAACTAATGTCAGTAAGTAAGAGTATATATCATATTTTAGTATTCTGACGTTCATAAGACAAAAATATAGATAAAATATACAGTTGATCAGGGGGATTTGAGGTATAATATAATTTATAATGATAGTGATATAATAAGACTACTTCATATACGTGTATACAACCATACTGCAATAATGTAAAAGGTTACAAAAGTTTACATACTACAGCGTATAGACTTTGTTAAATAGTTGACTTACCTCTGATAAGAATAGGGTAATATCCAGAAAGAAAGAGAACACATCACACGGATATAATACATGTATCAAGCGCACATTCATTCACTCGAGGAGTAATCGCATAAATTTAAAGAAACACATATTTTCACTGATCGAAAAAGGCATCAAGCCACAGTCACAATCGACCTCATTAGTTGATTCACTTCCTTGAATAACCGAAATTGGCATCGTTCTCCAGATACTGTTTTGAGAGCTTGGTATCATGAAAAAGTCTTCGTTTTTTCCCATTCTTGAGCGCTGCAAAAAGTTTACCGTCTATACTGTAGGAATTCTGTACACAGTCCAGTCGAAAGGCTTCCGACAGTCTCTGTTGGTTGGCCTTCGTCAAGTCCTCCGAAACTGTGAGACCTGATCCTTTCAGTATCCTCTTCGGAGTCCGTCTCTCTTTATTCTAACACACTGACCTTCTCCGTCAATACCTCATTCTCAGACTCTAAAGTGCTTATCCTCCACTTTAGGGAATTCACAAGCTCTTCATTTTCTTTGCAAATCTCGAGCTGCAATTCTTCTTTCAACTTCCCGATGACCATATCAATATACTCCTTCGTAACAGAGTTCTCCAGTTTCTGTGACAATTCTTCTAATTTGTCAGATATGGACATAGGCGCAGACTTCTTGGGCCCCACATTGTCAAAAGTCTAATAGTGTAAGAATAAGAATAGGTATACAAATTCTCCGTGTATCGATATAAAACACTGGCGAAGTGTCCAAGTATATAGCT